>NC_057814.1:85476993-85483598 GCF_018294505.1 Triticum aestivum
GCTTATAAAGCCGGCCGGGTCGGTGTCCCAGGCGGACACGGCCCGGTAAGGCGGTTCACTTTTTTTTGAAAATATTCTGACGCGCAGAAAAACGAAGAAAAGAAATACTAAGCGGACTCCAAAAATCCCGAAATAAATTTCCCCGTCCTCTAATAAAATAATGGACAAAGTGAACATTTATTTAGGGCTCTAATGCAATTTTGAAAAACCCATATTTTTCCTAATTCGAATAAAATTGCAATAAAATGCAAATAAAATAATTTATTTGATTTTAGTATTTTTCCTCCAATACTTCATTTATTTTGGAGAAGTCATATTATCTCCTCTCATATATTTTGATATGAAATATTTTCGGAGGGAAAATCATTAAAACCAAAATGATCCTTGTTTCAATATTTGAGAAAATTCAAATATGAAAACGGTGAAATCCCCAACTCTCTCCGTGGGTCCTTGAGTTGCTTAGAATTTTAAGGATCGCAAAGCAAAATGCAATAAAATATTATATGCATGAATGACCTATGTATAACATTCCAAATTGAAAATTTGGGATGTTACACAAGTGGCCTCGTCCATCTCTTTCTACGCTTTCTTCTTCAGGCTGGCCCGCCTAAGGAATCCACTGTAGCTCCGCCAGTGAGTTGATCTGGTGCCATGCCGGTTCCACATGCAAATCAAGAACGAGGAGGACACTGCCTTCCTCGTTGTTGAGGGCTTTCCAGAAGGTGCTGAGAGGGTGGTCCACGTTCGTCTTTCTGCGTGTCGTGCCACTCTTCGCCAACGTGTGGTGTCAGACCTGAGTGCAGGTCCAGGAGTTCGGCACTGAGGTTGTGCTACGGGATTGGAATGGCTCCTGCCGGAAGCACTGAAGATTTATAGGAAAATATTGATAAGGATGTAACCCAAGAAATATAATGAAAATCTCAGTTTAGCGGATAATTTATAGGGAAGCCTTCTAACTTGCCTCAAAGAAAAACTTCACGAGGATTGCAATCCTACCAATCAAACAAACTGTAGAAAAAGAATGAGGGGTCCAAATCCTCTGAAATATCCCATGAAAATTACTTTGAACCAATGGGTTCTCTGTATGCACAACAGTTCTGCAATTCGGGAGAGCGTCTTGATTACTGTACAGGAGACCCCATCCCAGGCGTTGCTCCTCCATCAAACGGTCCACGGAGCCTCTTCTCCTCACTGTTCGTTGCTCGCAGTCTCATCCAGTCCCCCGCAAAAATCTCCATCGCTCCACACCGCAGCTCCCTCCCCCGGACCCCTCGCCGCACAATGGCCGCCGCGCCGGTGGCGTCCCCCTTCCCCACGCTCCCCTCGCCCTCCCCCACCCTCAGCACGTCCCCGCGCCGTCTTCACGGCCGCGCGGTCCCGCCACCAGCGGCGGCCGCCTCGCCGCGCGAGCAGCAGCAGCAGCAGCAGAGCGCCAGGGGCGCGGCGGGCGCGGGGGAAAGCAGGCGGCGGCGGGAGGAGGAACAGGCGGAGGCCGCGGCGGAGGAGTTCGAGCGGCAGCGGAAGGAGGAGGTGAACCGCAAGATCGCCTCCCGGAAGGCGCTCTCCATCATCCTCCGGCGCGAGGCCACCAAGGCCGTCCTCGACAAGCGCGAGCCCGGCAAGGGCACCCGCCGCCTCCTCCCCCGCACCGTCCTCGAGGCCCTTCACGACCGCGTCGCCGCGCTCCGCTGGGAGTCCGCCCTCAAGGTACCTCCACCCCACCTCCCCGCTTCCCGCCTCACAGCTCCTCCGTCGCCGGCTTTGCCTAACCTTGCGTGGCCACTGACGCCCAGGTGTTCGAGCTAATGCGGGACCAGGTGTGGTACAGGCCGTACGTCGGGATATACATCAAGCTCATCACCATGCTCGGCAAGTGCAAGCAGCCGGGGAAGGCGCACGAGCTCTTCCAGGCCATGGTCGACGAGGGCTGCGCCCCCAACCTCGAGTCGTACACTGCCCTTGTCTCCGCGTACAGCAGGAGCGGCAGCTTCGACAGGGCTTTCTCCTTGCTTGATCAGATGAAGGCCACTCCTGGTTGCCGGCCCGATGTGCAGACATACTCGATCCTCATCAAGTCCTGCTTGCACGCCTATGACTTCGACAGGGTGAAGGACTTGCTGGAGGATATGGCGCGCGCGGGTATCCGCCCCAACACCGTGACTTATAATACTCTCATTGATGCTCATGGGAAAGCAGGAAGGTAATCGGCAATAAGAACATATTCTTATGATATAATCTGATAATTTAAGGTGTTATTTCCTTATATATCTATTTAATATGCCATGACAACTCTGGTAATTATCAGTGATGCACTAAAATCATCCTGAAATTTATAGTTTATGCTTAGCAGTTGGGTCACTTCTTCAAATATTTGTTCAGGGGAAAAAACTTCAAATATGTCCAACCTTTAGGAAAACAAAATTCATTGTTGCCATCCAAATACATTTCCTAGTGTTCAAAATTCCTGTTTTTCCTGGTATGATTTCCGTCAGAAAGCATTAAGCTAATGAGGTTTCATCATTTGCGTTTAAGGTTTGCTGAGATGGAGTCAACTCTTCTTGAGATGTTGTCTGAAGACTGCAAGCCTGATGTGTGGACAATGAATTCTACTCTGAGAGCTTTCGGTAGCAGTGGTCAGATTGAGACAATGGAAAGCTGCTACGAGAAGTTCCAGGCATCTGGTATCTCCCCAAACATTAAGACCTACAACATTTTACTTGATTCCTATGGTAAAGCCAAAATGTATGAGAAGATGGGAGCAGTGATGGAGTACATGCAGAAGTATTACTATTCTTGGACAATAGTCACATACAACGTAGTTATTGATGCATTCGGAAGGGCCGGCGATCTTGAACAGATGGAATACATCTTTAGATTGATGAAATCAGACCGTATAAAACCTAACTGTGTCACCCTCTGTTCATTGATTAGAGCATATGGAAGGGCTGACCAAGTAAAGAAAATAGAGACAGTGTTAAGAGTTGTTGAGAATTCAGATATCACGTTGGATATTGTGTTTTTCAACTGTTTGGTGGACGCATATGGGAGGGTGGGGCGCTTGGCAGAGATGTGGGATGTTCTCAATATGATGAAGGAAGAGCAAATAAGACCAGACAAGGTAACCTGCACTACCATGATCAAATGGTTTCTCGTCAAAGGGATTGATGATCATCGTGTTCAGTACCTGCGTGACCTAAAAGATGGGCGATCTACAGACAACAAGTAGGTCTGAACATTAAAACAGATACTCCCTCCGTTCACTTTTGTAAGACCGTTTAGACATTTAAGAAAACACCCAAAACAGTTCAATTTCAGCTGTCTAAAACGTCTTATGAAAGTGAACAGAGGGAGTACTGAACTTATGGGTTCTGTTCTCTGCATTTTTCTCCAAGAAGATGGAATGACCTGCGTAAAAGCATCACTCAGTTTGCCCTTTGCAAAGAGGCATCAGTCATATTCTTCTCTTTGATGCCCTTAAGGAGAAACTTGAGTGTTACTGAATCAAGCATTTGTCCGTGGCAATTCAGAGGCACAAAAATTTGCCTTAGAAGTTCAACAGCTGAAGTACAGAACTCTCTGGTAGCATATGTCAGATAGCAAAGTTGCCTATGGTTATGGCATCCCAAGAATGAGTTGATGATCGCAAATGAATCCAAACTGGCTTTGCGATTGAAGGGAAGTGGACAAGAGAGGAATTTGAAGCCCTCCGTCAGTAGCTATGAGTTTCGTGACAATCAAATAGAACTACTAGCGGTGTGCTGGTGACACTCTTCAGATTATGCTGTGTCTTGTGTCTTGATGTATTGCTCTTACATCTGTACATGACATCATATGTCCTGCTGGCTTACGCAAAGATGGAGAGAAGCTTAATATGCTAACAAAATCAAATGTTGTAGTGTTCTACCTTTGAATTTTTGGGAAATGATCTAGTTGATTGTTTGGTACTTCACCTAACATTGTTGACATCACTGTCCTGCAAAAAAGGAAACTGGCACCTAACAAATAGACCGAGGAATTGTTGTAAATGGGGATTCTATTCTATCTTGACCTATATTCAACAAAGGCTCTAAAGTTTATGGAATGGAATATTGTTTGTGGAACTATCTTTCTGTTTCTTTAAATTGCCGTCCGACCATTTATCGTGGTATTCTTTTTAAAATATCAAGTAGACCAGGGCTTGTAGCAGCTCTGAGTTAACTGTGGATGTTCTCAGCTTTGAGAAACCAAGTAAAAGAAGCTACAAAGCTCTTCATGAATTCAGGTTTTATTTGTCTAGCACTATCAACTAAAATGAGTATTTTCCATACTTTGTCAGTGGCTCAAGGCCCAGTGCCCTGTTTATTTCCTGCAGAATATTTGACATGGTGATGCTTATTGCTTGGACCAATTGCAGCTTTACAAAATTTGCCTCTCGATATCCAGATCTGGCTGTGCTGTACAGGGACATTAATTATCCGATGCTGTTCTGATCTGTCTGGGATCTGTGCATGTGATGCGAGCAGCAAGCCAATGCAAGGCCACTCGCAGTGAACAACCTGATCAGGTTCTCTGTCTCTGCTATTGTGGTACTGTATGTCATAATTTTGATCCAAGCCAGTGCTATCTGTGCAAAGCTATCACCCCTGAAATGCATCTGTTTTCTGCTTTCTTCTTCTAATGTTCTCTGGACTTGGTCATTTTCAGGGAATCGCTTTGTTCCAAAATTAACCTGGTGTTTTTTTTGGTACTTAGGCACTGAACTGGAGCAGATTATTTTGAATTTGAACCACATTTGTGGCTGCTGCCTGGGGCCAGGCCACCTACTGCTGTGTGAGTACCGAAATCTTCCAGCTTACTAGAAGAATCAGTGCTGCTACTACTTTTTTAAGGTAATCGGTGCTGCTATGTACTCCATATACGCCAATACAGTTGTGCCGAGCTGTGGCTTGTCGGTGGCTAAGCAGCCGTCCCGGGGCCAAACACAGCTAGGCGCTAGCTAGCTAACCTGCGCAGGAACTGATCTGATCATTTTATAGTAGTAAATAAATAAATCATGGCACTTGGTACTGGTACAGTGGGGGAAATATCTAATGCCCCACTGTGCCATGCCACCACTCCGTGCGCATACCAAATGAGCAGTACAAAAATGTCAAAAAACAGATGTTAATGATCTACTCTTGTGGTTACTAACTAAACTAATGGCCTGCATCCTTTCAGAAAGGATCCACTTACGAAGCCACTCAAACAGATAAGATAATATAGCTTATTTCTTCTATACTATATATACCAGAAAGTGATTTTCTTTTCCGTTCTTTCCTTGGTTGGATTAAGATATTTTCAAGGGCGGCATACCTCAAGTGGGATAAATTGATCCACGCAAGTAATGAAATGATCCACACATGAAATCACTCGAGCCGAAAGGATGTGACGTCGTTTCATTTCTACCTTTGGCTAGCTAGACTGAAATATCTGTGGCGCTGGCCTCGCAAATCCAGCACACCTGTACTGTAGTAGGAGTACCAAACACACCAGGTTTCTCCAACCAAACCCAAACTAGGTTCGAGGTGCTATTAGAGCAACTCCAACACGCCGACCCAAACGGACGCTCGTTTTGTCCGTTTGGATCGGCTTGTCCGCCCCCTTCTAAGTTTGGATCGGTAGCTCGCCCAACACGTGGTCGCATTTTCATCCTCGCGGCCGGTTTGCGGTCATTTCTTAGTTCTTTTTGCGACATATCAATAAAATTTGGCCTAAGTTCACATAATTCAAAGAAAAATTTGGCCGGCGAGCGAGGTAGCTGCACTTGCATGCTGCCGGCAGGGGAGGCGAGTGCGTGTTGGCGCCGATGTCAGGGTGCCGCAACAGCGGCAGAAACGGTCCACCAAACGCCGGAGTAGGGGGGTGGCGTCCTGTTGGGGGAGTTGTGGGTGCAGGCGGCTGACCTGGGCGCCGGCGGAGACGGGTGGGGTGGCCAGGTGTGCTGGCTGTCCATGGGAGGAAGGGGGAATCGTCAATGTGCCACCGACTGGCGAGTCAGGGGAAGTACAAGGGCGGGCTTCGGCCGCGTCCGTGCTGACGTAAACCCGGCTCAAATTTGAGCCTGAAATGGATCACGTGTGGACAAAAAGCGGACGCTCGTCTATTTGAGTCGCCGCATTAGGCCGATTTTTGTGTCTGTCAACCCAAATGGACACACGCGGATAGTATGGGTGGGCACGTTGTAGTCGCTCTTAGTGCGAGACGATTCGCCGGGTCCCTCGATCGGACCGAACACCGCGTAGAGGAGCTGGGGAATCAAGCTCCACCAGGATGTCATGTGGGTGTGGGTGTGTGGTAGGCTGCAAAAGTACAAAGCTAAGTGTACTACCAGAGAAAGTATATGTAGATTGCCCGACTGATGCGCTTTTAAATGATTGGTTGGCCCAGCCTCCATGATTCCATGCTCCATACCAGTCACGAGGACTTATTGGAGGCTTTTCTTTGTAGATAGATCACTGCTATACTTATTGGAGACCATAAGAGCAACTTCAATGGGGCGATCCATTTCGTCCGCCCGCGTCCGTTTGGGTCGGCGCGGACAAAAATGGCGGCCGAACGCGCCGGTCCGCGCCGACCCAAACGGACGC
>NC_057814.1:85483687-85489175 GCF_018294505.1 Triticum aestivum
TTTTTCGTCCGCGGGCGACCCATTCCAGGCCCAATTTTGAGCCGGATTTGCGTCGGCGCGGACACAAGACGGACGCACGCCTACTCCTCCCTCCGGGCCCGCCGGTCAGTGGCAGCCACCAACATTCCCCCCATTTTCCCCAAAAACGCTCCCGCCCGCGCGCGCCCCCGCCCCCCAACCAGCCATGGAGGACGCCATCGACCTCGACCTCGACGCCGCTGCCGGCCTCGCCTCCCTCGCCTCGTCCGGCGCCGTCGCCCCCTCCGGGAAAGCAAGCCTCGTGCCCCGCGCAAGACCGCCGCCGCGACCAAGCCGAAGAAGGCGCTGACGCCCGAACAACGGGCAAGGGAGTCGGCCAAGAGGAAGGGCCGGAGGCACGCCGTGGACGCGAGGGATGAGGCCGCCGCGCAGCAGGAGTTCACCAACGCCCGCGTCGCTGCGGCAATGAGGGAGGCGCTCTACATGCTAGGGGTAAACCCTAGGCAGCACAGCGTCCTCCAAGCCGCCGTCGCCGCGGCCAGTACCGGCTCGTCGGCATTTCCTCGGATGGTGCTGCCCGACTCACCCCGCGCGTCGACTTGCAACCCGGTCCCCGGCTTCCACGTCTACCCGCAGGCCTCCCGTCTCTCCGGGGAGTGCTCACCCGACGTGAGCGTGGTCGCGCCTTCCACGCCCGCGCCCGCGCCCATCGACCTCAACGCCACCCCGGTGGTCGGTGGCTCGTCGTCCGGCGGCACGAGAAAACGCGCGCGACAGACGCCAGCCGACGGGCTCCCGGACGCCCGTAACCTGTTCGAGGAAATGTCGTCCGCCGTCGACGAGGACTACATGCAAAACCTCATCTTCGAGGGTGGTGCGTCGGGCGCTGGCTACGATCCCGACGAGACACAAAGCCAGGACGGCCGCTGGCTATGATCCTGATCAGGCGGCCTTCATGCGTGATCAGGTCGGCATCGACCTGGACGGCTTCCCCCTCGACCACGAGTTCCCAGAGGACTATGGGCTAGAGGAAGAGGACGAGTGCGACATCGAAGTGGAGCCTTTGTTCGAGGACGAGCTAGCCAACCAAACCGCCGGTCCTAAGCCGAAGCGCAAGAGCAAGCACACGAAGGCGTACACAGCTGCCGAGGACAAGCTTCTTTGCGAGTGTTGGCGAGACATTGGACAAGACCCAAAGACGGGCGCCGAGCAAAAGCATTCGACCTTTTGGACTCGTGTGCACCGCGAGTTTCATGAGCGCAAGAAGTTTCCACCTTACCAATTTGTGAGCACGCGCGGGTGGGTCTCCATTTCCAGGCGGTGGAGGATGATCCAACAAGAGTGCAACAAGTTTTGCGCCACCCTTGAGAGCGTCAAGGCCCGCCCCGTGAGCGGCATCGGCGTGCAAGACATGGTATGATAAAGCAAGCCGCCTTCTTTTGTGCCATCAAGATCATCCTTTTACGTCTTCATTTGCTATCACTTGCCCATATGCTTGCATGGAAATATTTTGTAGGCATTTCAAGCTTTGGAGGCATTCAAGGTTCAACACAATGGCAAGTGCTTCAACCTCTCCCATTGCTATCGGGTCATCAAGGACGAAGAGAAGTTCAAGGCACAATATGCCACACTCAAGGCACGTGGGGGGAAGGGCGCCGTGGAGGATGTTGGGGAGGGCGAGCCGGCACGGCCGCGGGGGAAGACCAACTCCAAGAAGGAGGACAAGCGAGATGCGGCCACCAACGCCTTGATCGCAAGCGTGGACGGCATGATGAATAAGAAGGACTCAAGGAAGGAGGAGCGCCGGCGTTTCAAGGCGGAGCAAATGGATGTTTTCATGGAGATCCAAAGGAGGAGGCTTGATCTTGACGCTGAGAAGCAAGCCAAGATGTTCGAGCTCGAGGCGGAGAAGCAAGCCAAGATGCTAGAGATCGAGGCCGCCAACGCCAAGACAAAGGCGAAAGAAGTGGCTCTTGCAAGCATGATGACCGGGGTGGAGATCATGAAGGTGGATCTCAACGCTTTGTCGCCAAGGAAGAGGTCGTGGTTCAAGAAGATGCAGGCTGACATGCTCAAGTTCGACGACGAGTGATATATGGTGTCGAGGGCCATCTTTTTTGTATGCCGGCAGGTGTGCCGGCATGACCACGGGAGCCGCGATGGCGTGGTCGAACTCAAGTCCCACCATTTTTTGTATGCTGGCATGTGTGTCGGCCGGCTGGTGAGTGTGCCAGCATGAACTGTGGTATTTTCTGAAGCCGACATTGTATGCCGGCGCTGGCATGAGACATGGCCGCTGGCATGATCGGCCGCGGGCATTTTTTATTTAAAAATTGAATGCGGACATGAAATGGGTCGGCGTGTTGGACGCATTGGCGACCCAAATACAAAACTGGACGGACGCCGGGCGGGCGACCAATCCAAACAAACAAAAAGCGGACAAATGCGCCATCCGTTTGGGTCGCCCCATTGAAGTTGCTCTAACGACCTGGACTATGCCAGCAAAGCAAGCTGCCTGGCACGCACGGGCCGCCAAACTAAAGCAAAGCCTCCAAGAGAACGAGAGGACACCGTTTGGACGCATGGAAGAACCTCTCCCTTTACCGGCCGGTGTGGTTCCCGTGACTTCACGGACAAGGTGGGCACAGCACAGCACAGCCATCGCCCAAAGCAAAAGCAAAGGCGGCCAGGCCTCCGCGACGTATTCCCCGAGGCCGCCGGCATCTCATCTGATCTCATCTTTCTTTCCGTGCATGTTCTCCTTCTAGATTGCGACGAGAAACACCTGGAGCTCGCGTTGTGAGAATCGGGGTCGGTCTCGGGCCGAACGATCTTGTTCCATCGCACGTGGTTCTTGGCTGGAATAACTCGTGTAGTGGCTGGTAAAGGACGGTTCGGCCTAACTGAAGCTCGAAATGCAGCGGACGGACTGCCTTCTTCGCTCTCACTTTGCGATGGTTCCAAAAGAAATCGGTTGCGCGTGCAAAAGGTCGAATAACATTGCCTTGTTAATTGGGAAAATCGAGCGAATACCATATACGAAGAGGCACGAAGCCCCAACCCCCTCCCCCCCTCCCCCCACACACGCGCGCGCGCACCAACGCACCATGGACAATAAAGGCCATTGTCGCGTCCGGCCCTCCCCGTACCTTGTGTATGAGATTATGATTGCATGATGTATTGCTCTTCGTGCATAGGCATGTATATATGATGTACAATGGTGGGCCATGGACCTCAACTATTATAAGGAACTAGGAGGCGGGGCCCAATACACAATATGCACATAACACATATACTCAACACCCCCATCCCCCATCTGCTGCATGTCATACTGGATCTCCGGTCGAGTCAGAGTAAGGTACTGGAGAGCACCAACGATAGACCGATAGAAAGCAACATCCGAAGCAGGAGAACCATCTGTGGCAGAAAGCTTGACCTTCGTATCAACAAGCATAGCGGCGGGCTTGCAGTTATGCATGCCGACGCGCTCCAGGAGCTCGTGAGCGTACTTCCGCTGATGAAGGAAGAAGCCATCTGGACGGCGCACCACCTCGACACCGAGGAAGTAGTGCAAAGGACCCAAGTCCTTGATGGCGAACTCAGCACGAAGACGAGCCGTGAGCTGACTGAGGAGACCAGCCGTACATGCCGTCAGGATGATGTCGTCGACATAGAGCAGCAAGTAGGCCGTGTCAGAGCTCTGATGATAGACGAAGAGCGAGGCGTCCGAGCGGGTAGAGCGGAACTCAAGCTGGTGGACAAACGCCGCGATGCGCTGGTACCAAGCGCGCGGAGCCTGCGTGAGCCCGTACAAGGACCGCGAAAGCAGGCACACGTGGTCGGGAAGCGTCGGGTCAACAAACCCGGTGGGCTGCTGGCAGAAGACCTACTCCTTGAGGTGACCATGGAGGAAGGCGTTGGAGACATCCATCTGGTGCACCGGCCAAGCACGGGAGACCGCAACGTGGAGAACCGTGCGTATCATGTCGGGCTTGACGACCGGAGCGAAGGTGTCGGTGAAGTCGATGCCAGCACGCTGTCGGAAGCCACGAACGTGTTGGGGAACGTAGTAATTTCAAAAAAAATTCTACGCACACACAGGATCATGGTGATGCATAGCAACGAGAGGGGAGAGTGTGTCCACGTACCCTCGTAGACCGAAAGCGGAAGCGTTATGACAACGCGGTTGATGTAGTCGTACATCTTCACGATCCGACTGATCCAAGTACCGAACGCACGACACCTTCGAGTTCTGCACACGTTCAGCTCGATGACGTCCCACAAACTCCGATCCAGCAGAGCTTTGCAGGAGAGTTCCGTCAGCACGACGGCGTGATGACGGTGTTGATGATGCTATCGACGCAGGGCTTCGCCTAAGCACCGCTACGATATTACCAAGGTGGAATATGGTGGAGGAGGGCACCGCACACGGCTAAGAGATCAATGATCAATTGTTGTGTCTATGGGGTGCCCCCTGGCCACGTATATAAAGGAGTGGAGGAGGGGGGAGAGGGCCGGCCCCTATGGCGCGCCCTGGAGAGGTCCTACTCCCACCGGGAGTAGGATTCCCCCCTTCCAAGTAGTAGGAGTAGGAGTAAAGGAAAGGGAAGAGAGAAGAGAAGGAAGGAGGGGGCGCAGCCCCTCCCCCTAGTCCAATTCGGACTAGGCCTTGGGGGGGGGGGGCGCACAGCCTCTCCTCTCTCTTTCCCCTAAAGCCCAATAAGGCCCATATACTCCCCGGCGAATTCCCGTAACTCTCCGGTACTCCGAAAAATACCCGAATCACTCGGAACTTTTTCGATGTCTGAATATAGTCGTTCAATATATCGATCTTTACGTCTCGACCATTTCGAGACTCCTCGTCATGTCCCCGATCTCATCCGGGACTCCGAACTACCTTCGGTACATCAAAACACATAAACTCATAATACAAATCTGTTGGGTAACGTAGTAATTTCAAAAAAAAATCCTACGCACACACAGGATCATGGTGATGCATAGCAACGAGAGGGGAGAGTGTTGTCCACGTACCCTCGTAGACCGAAAGCGGAAGCATTAGCACAACGCGGTTGATGTAGTCGTACGTCTTCACGATCCGACTGATCAAGTACCGAACGTACGACACCTCCGAGTTCAGCACACGTTCAGCCCGATGACGTCCCTCGAACTCCGATCCAGCCGAGTGTTGAGGGAGAGTTTCGTCAGCACGACGGCGTGGTGACGATGATGATGTTCTACCGATGCACGGCTTCGCCTAAGCACCGCTACAGTATTATCGAGGTGGGCTATGGTGGAGGGGGGCACCGCACACGGCTAAAAGATCAAACGATCAATTGTTGTGTCTCTAGGGTGCCCCCTGCCCCCGTATATAAAGGAGCAAGGGGGGAGGTGCGGCCGGCCAGGAGGGGGCGTGCCAGGAGGAGTCCTACTCCCACCGGGAGTAGGACTCCCTCCCTTTTCCTTGTTGGATTAGGAGAAGAGGGGGAAAGAGGTGGAGGAGAAGAAGGAA